>NW_025766983.1:1172352-1213912 GCF_003918875.1 Haliotis rubra | reverse complement strand
TCAGTACTATGTTACTGCCAATGCATATGACCCAAATAATAGGGCAAATCTAAATGCTGATATTAAACGTAGCCGTTAAGTCAAAGACTAACATACAGTTGTGTACTGCTCCCGTCTTACCGACAGCTGTATCACAAGTGGTTGAGTGGGGAGACCAGAGGCGCCACTGTCCCTTTCCGCATACCTCATAGAGCACGGCTTCGCGTATGCTTGTGTCGCTCGGACAGCATCGGTACTCGCCGCTCACCCAGGAGTGAAAATTGTTTAGAAACAGTCCCATCGACAGTTTATACTTCAACGAGTCGCGGACTAGTTGAACACCTAATGCATTTACAGGTTACAATTGGCAACTTAGTTGACCAAATTCGAGTCTTAGCAGTAAATACAAATTCAGTAAATACAAATCAGGTATTTAACAAATATGTTCGTCTTCACCAAAGCAAGATGTCACTTTCAAATAGCAGAGATAGATTCATTACAAATACAAAAAGAAGGCACATTTGCCATAATGGTATTTACAACGAAGTTGAAAAATCAGCAACCCGATTACAACTGGATAATGTTTCGGTAACAGGTAGCTTCATTTGAAATGATCGTCGAATTTTGTTCGTATCCGTGTTTACCCGCAAATCCGGTCATCACGCGCAATGCAATAACCCAATATACATGAACCAGCTTTTTGGTGCCGTTAAAATCAAATTTTGGGCACTGCATACTTCAGTTGGATTTTGGTTTAAGTTTGACAACCTTTAAAGGTGCAATCGACAAGGCTTTTTTCTATTGTTAAACTACAATTTGAAGGAGGTTCTGGTAGACATGACGAGGCCATTTTAAAGTCATGACAAAATAAAGCACAATGCAATTCCATAAACCATGATAATTTGTGTGTGTCTTTTTCCTTCAAGTGCATGACTTTGCCTGTTCATGTGTTTGTACCGGTGATACAGAATGCGTGTCCATTTGACTGATTCAATAACCACCCTCATGATGTTGTCGGAATCTTACAAATACTGTAATCATCATTTAAAGGGTTTTGCCGGTTGTATTGCGATACATCAACGAAAACAGACGGTCCCATGTACAAAATGTCGTACCCCAGATTGAGTATCAGTTACACCGTAAAGTAACAAGGCGACCAGGCGCTACAACAGGCATCACTACGCTATAAGTTAGAAGCCACAAACAACCCGTGGCGTGGCGTAGATACTGCATCCTTCAGCATCGATGTCAAATGCTGTCTAAATGCCTGTAGAAAACTTGGCAAAAACTTCAATTTGAAAATGGCACTGACACGAAACGATTCGGAATTCCGGCGGTTTTCCTACCCAGCACCCTGTCCACTCGCACGGAGTTTCGGGCTTGTACTTCCGGGTGGGCTGCATGAAACAGGACTGTCCACTACAGAGTCTGTCGAGACGTCCCAAGCCCGCTGTCAGGTGAAAGTTTATATCGTAAATTACGGTGTTCAAAATGTAAACCAAAGTGGAATTTAATATTCACAATTTAAATATCTGTGTATATAATTACGTTCGATCTTGAAGATACATAATTCTATATTGACAAACACATTATAATTGTGTCTGATCAATTTACTGATATGTTTCAAAAGATATTTGTTTCCAAGTAGTAGCGCGATCTTCCTAGTTTCTCGCGAGGCTTTTGAGCTTCATGTGTTTTGATTACCTGTGAAACATCCGCTACTGTCTGGCCGAGATGCGTTGGTAATCTGTTCTAGCAGCCCTGGTCTTCTCTGCCTCTTTCTGGGCAATCAACATGGCGTCTGTGAAGTCACGTTGTGCATCTGAAAACCAAGTCTTGTGGAGGTAAAAGGGCAACACTTATTGACACAAGCTCAATGTTTTACAAAAAGGAAATTGATATTTTATGAGGCATGCGTGGTTTCTTTATGTCGACATTGATACCTGTAAGTAAACCATTCGTTAAAAAACCTGTACAGTGGCCTGACTCAAATCTTCTAAAGCAGGAATCACTCTTAACGAATCGTTTTCAGATAGACACAGATATATCATCAGCGGGATGTAGGCTTAAGCAAGCGTCAAATTATTTTCTCTGTGACGAGAGTGTGAATATGGATGGTCTTCCCACCCAGCACTGTAGCCGGATTCAGGTATTACAGCCTCAGTAATGGGAATTTTCATTTGTGATGTTCACCAGTCAGTTCTTTTCAGATGTTCATCCCCGCGCTGATATGGAATGAGTAGTTACTTGTGGAATTTGATTCCGATAAGATCTTGCATTATGATACATATTGCACACCCTCATCCACCATCCAGTGCTGCTAAGAATATCTGGCATCAATTGTTCACGTTTTAATCCCAAAATTGGTAGACTGATCCGACCAACTCAGCTAACATTCCTGCACTCTCCGGATGTTGACTTAATTGTTTATTCGCATTTGGTACAGTAATAATGATTTAACTGCAATAACACGCTTCTTCCGATTCGCATACCGCTTTTGTAAGTAAGCGATAAAAACATACGAAGTTGACAGTAATCGCGAGATTTTGCACGAAACAGTTCGCTTTGTTTTCCGCTGCATGGAAATGCATTAGTTTTGGATTATGGACGCGAGACATTTTGAAGGTCCTTTGTGATGGACTTGTCACGTTAACATTTAATGTACATTTTAATTATTCCAAAGGGCAATAAAACCATCTCAAAACCAGAAATACGGGATGCCATTAATGTCACAGATCATTATGGGAAAATATACGGTAAATACAAGTAGCTCAGAATTATTTTCATGAGATGTCAATGAATTTGAAAGTTCTCCCGAGGATATTAGTATAGGCCCAAACAACCCGTGCTTGTTGCGGGAGGCGACTTTGTGATTGGGTGGTTGCACTGGGGACACCTTATGACGGTGTGTCATAGTAACCCTGTGCCGGATTCGTCCATCGCAACATCGATTAACCACGGTGAGCTCTCAGGACAAGCTCCAGATTATATACAAGCCCGCATCCTCATTTTCCTGAGAGCGACGTTATACAACATACAGACCATTGTAGACGAGAAACAACCGCTGATTATATCTTGTGTGACAGACAATACATTGAATTGCAAAAGAGATGGTGCGGGAGAGAAAAGTTCTACATTGAAGTGGAGCTTACTTCACTTGCCAACGAAGCTATAGTAGCCAATTTCTGACACACGATGTCTAGCCTAAAGACGTCGAGTTTAATCGATTAAACGCGGATAGATACAAGAACTGGTAATGCGGTAACTTTTGAGACCGGTGAAGATCCGCGAATCGGTCTCTCAGTAACCCACGCTTGACGTAAAATGCGCCTAACGGGATCGGGTGGTCAGCTCGCGGACTTGGTTGATGCATGACGTCGTATCCCAGTTGCGAAGTTCGATGCCTGCGATGCCTGTATCGCTATAAACGTTTCTCTGTGTGCGTTGATCCTTTTGTACATGAAGTCAAGCATCTCGCCGTTTAGTTTCCATGAACTTCCTTGAATTTGCTGTTGATGCAAAGTCTTTGAGGAATACATCTTCCGCGTAATCCATTTCCTGTTTCTTGCGAGAAGATGTCAAGTGTCTTACAGACGTTCAGGAACCTTTCTTAACTGATGAAAACCTAAAACAAAATATTGTTTGGCTTTTTAATACACTCCAAGAATCCATACTACTCCAGGTTTATCTGGAGAGGGTCTGTTGAATAATCGGACTAGACAGTCCAGTGTTTGACGAGAGGAAACATAACGTAAGTATGGTACGATGCCATTTGCAACCAGATCAGCGGGGCCTGACCAACTGATCCCGTCAAGCGCCCCTAAGGATAAGAAAATGGTGCTGAAGATCAGTCTCACCTGATCTTTCTAAGCGTTATCTTCAAATATCAACATACATGCCACCATATTGCAGTGGTTGTGCTCATCCTTCACAAGTAGTACTTCGGTACAAACATCGGGAAACAAAACACAAAATAACCGCCACATACTAAGAAGAAGGAATAGATTTGACCAGATGCCGAAAAATGTCGGAATAAAGGCAATATCTGTACATTCAATATATTATTCTGTTCAAAATGTAAAAAGTGTATTAAGGTGATCTATTGGGCGGACGGGAAGACGAAAGACTGACAGAGAGGAGTTTTATATACTCAAACATAATATCATTTCATGAGAATATATTCCAACGATCCTAATTATCGCCACAGTTCATTTTTGCCGAATGAGTCTTGGGTAAATAGAATTTGTTATTATTCTGAACTATTTTCTTTCACCGGAAATAAACCATGCGCTGAACTGTAAGAAATATGGAGTAATATTTGTTGCTCACTTCTCATTGAAACAGATCTTGCTGATGATGTTGAAGATGGCGAGGTTGATGTAGCTGTAGATGTCAAACGAGCCCGTCTCTGTCCTATCTCTATTGTCACAGCTTCCATAACTTCGTAGCTATCGTGTCCTGAAACCTCTCGCCTTTCATGTAGTGCCTACAAAACAATTCTTCAGTCCAGCTTACCGATGTCACCCCCAATAAAAAATGTTCCAGTGTCACAGCATAACAGTTCGTTCTTGCTGAGCATAAAAATATAAGCGACGAAACCCTTTCTGGTGAACGGAGCAACAATCCCTGACGAATACAGACTTGACCGTTCAAATTAATATTAGCCATCAACGGGTCGGCGTATATCAGGCCTTGATGAAAACGCGAAGGCATCCTGCCCCACTGTTCCGTCAGAAACAAGGCATAAGATACAGTAAGATAAGCGTCTCTGCACTGATATCTCGACTTACGTGAGGGGTCTCAGTGGCGCCTGTGAAAGCACGTTGCCACGTCGGTCCATAATCTGTGAAAGCCATGTCCTTGCCTCCCTCGGTGACAGCCAATCCTGAAATAGTCACATGGGCAGTGCAATCTTCGCGGATAATGTGGACATTTGCAAGACCTGGCAGCGATTGCAAATATACGTTCCAAAGTTTATACAAACGGTAAAGCTATGCGTTTAGTTATGTTTACCATCGCTTGTTGAATGAGAAATATAAATTGTGCTTGCAAGAGATTATTTTGTTGGTTTTATCAAATTATTTTATTATGTTTTTATTGAACGAACCTGAGAGAACGTCTGCGGCCGTCCCACAGACTTCACAGACTTTTGTACGCTTCCTGCACAACTTTCAAGTTGTTGAGAACTGCAATGCGTATTGGACCTACGGGAGGCAAGCCATGTTTACTGTCGTTCATAATAAACACCAAACAGATTTTGTCGCAGTACAAAATACCCAGCGGTTCTCAGACCACAACGAAAGCCTGTGCACGGTGAAAATCCATAAAAGTCTCACAGACCAACAGAAGTCCATAGTCTGGACCAGTGAAGATTCGGGTTAGGGTGAACGTCTTTAACAACCCATGCTTGAGGGCGACTCCGGGATCGGGTGGTCAGACTGACTGGTTGATACATGTCATCGTACCTCAGCAGTTTAGATCGATGCACATGATGGAAGTCACTAGATTGTCTGGTCTAGGCTGGATCACCTGAAGGAATCGCCGTCTTGTAGCTGGAATAATCGACGTCCGAGGGCGATGTTCAAAACAACAACAAAACATACCATGTTAATGTTAGAGTCTTTTTCAGTCGTGGACTTGTTTATTAAATAAACGCACAGGACATTGTATGCTCTAAAACTCTTTTTAGCTCCTGAAAAATATTTATTACGTATTGTGTCCACAGAAAACTCCATGGTAACAGTTACATTTTGGATGGATTACGAGGACTAAAAATTATAATGAAGGTAAAATGACAAAATATTAGTAACGGACGCCTTTGAATTTAAGAATGAAGATAGAGCTTTCCTTACCATTTGTTTGTAATGTCTATAATGCTCTTAAGATCAGGAAATGGATTTACCATCTGTATATTGTCAAAAACCCTAATGATCATAAGTTTAAATTCCTATCAACTACAATAAGCGAGAACATTTCTGAGAGATTATGGACTGACACACCAAAAACACATAATCGGGACTAACTAGGATTCGAAGCCACAATCACGGGCCAGTGGCGTGCACCCAAAGAGCCTCTACGCTTTACAGGAAATAGTGGTCACTTAGACGATCAAAGCCACCCATGGAAGAATATCGTAATAATTGTCATTTACATCATTGGCGGTATCCTTGAAACTTAGAACAATTTGAACCAATCCACAAAGCCGCTTTTACTAAGGCGTTAAGGGTTATCACGGGGCCGTAATGCTTTGCCAGTTGTATCTAGCATCCGAACAGAAAGTGACTTTATTTTGTATAACAACCACGGTGTTAACAAAACACATGTATTTTGATCATTTCGTAAACGTTGAAAACATATACATCGCTTATGCAATATCTGAGCAGGGCCACACTTAAAATTCTAAGCTATAGGAAGCATACAACTTGGAAACCTGAAGCCTGTTTATGAGGTTAGAGGCAAATTTTGGAGAATATTCGCGCAGACTTAAACTTCAGGACGGTTTCAAATATGGAGACTTCATATTTTTTAACATTTTCCGTCTGTTTTGATGTTCCGCTTACCTAGAATATTGCCAAGCAACGGGAGTTCACGTGGTCCCAGTGGAAGCTTGCTTAACGTTTTCCGGGAATTATACACACACAATTATTAGAGTAGCTGCCGAAGCCAGCATTAGTGTGATCCGGTACTCCAGAGCAGTTGCACTAATCCATTCCAAAGTCCCAGCTATGATAAGCCGTGATTCGGTGAAAGCAAAATTACGCTAGGAGAATACAAATCCCTTAACGCAGACGAAGAGAGTATAATCTAATTATTACTTTGAATTCCAGCCTTGGTAGGGAGTCTTGTGAAGATCTATCTAATATTTTACCTACCTTCCAGATACAAGAATAGTATGAGCTATGAAAAAATACCATGTAATTGAGATTTGAAGTGCTTGCCATGGAAACAGAAGATGTCTCAATTCAACAAAATCCCCAAATAGCAAGCGCAACTTGACAACCTGGTCTTGGTATGGCACAGTTTAACAAGTAAATGCCAACAAAGTCCACCAAAATGAGTACAAGGCACTACTTCAGGATCTGCTTGGTATGATGGTATTGTACAGGTGTGGTACCGGATCATGGTATTGTACAGGTGTGGTACTGGTCATATGGCGCATTGGTATTGCGGCTGGTACTGTCATGGCATTGTACAGGTGCGGTACTGGTCATGGTATTGTACAGGTGTGGTACCTGCCTATGATATTTGGTAAATTGGTATGTATGGTACCGTCATGCTATTGTACTGGTGTGGAACTGTCATTGTATTATACTGGTGTGGCACTGTCACGCGGTATTGTACAGGTGTGGGTACTGGTTATGGTATTGTACAGGTGTGGTACCGGTCATTATATTTAACAGGTGTGGTACTGGTCATGGTATTGTACTGGTGTGGGTACTGGTCATGGTATTGTACAGGTGTGGTACTGGTTATTGTAATGTACAGGTGTGGTACTGGTTATTGGTATTTGTACAGGTGTGGGTACTGGTCATGGTATTATACAGGTGCGGTAATTGGTTATGGTATTGTACAGGTGTGGTACTGGTCATGGTGATTGTACATGTGTGGTAATTGGTCATGGTACTTGTACAGGTGTGAGATTGGTTATGGTATTGTAAATGTGTGGTACTGGTCATGGTATTGCACATGTGTGGAACTGGTTATGGTATTCTACAGGTGTGGTACTGGTCATGGTATTGTACAGGTGTGGTACTGGTTATGGTAATGTACAGGTGTGTAACTGGTTATGGTATTGTACAGGTGTGGTACTGGTCATGGTATTGTACATGTGTGGTACTGGTTATGGTATGGTACATGTGTGGTACTGGTCATGGTGTTGTACAGGTATTGGTACTGGTCATGTTATTGTACTGGTGTGGTACTGGTTATGGTATTGTACAGGTGTGGTACTGGTCATGGTATTGTACAGGTGTGGTACTGGTCATGGTATTGTACAGGTGTGGTACTGGTTATGGTATTGTACATGTGTGGTACTGGTCATGGTATTGTACAGGTCGGTACTGGTCATGGTATTGTACAGGTGTGGTACTAGTTGTGGATGGTATTAACTACAGGTGTGGTACTGGTCATGGTATTGTACAGGTGTGGTACTGGTCATAGTAAGGCATTATACAGGTGTGGTACTGGTTATGGTATTGTACAGGTGTGATACTGGTGATGGTATTGGCACACAGGTGTGATACTGGGTTATGGTATTATTACAGGTGTGGTACTGGTTATGGTATTATTACAGGTGTGGTACTGGTTATGGTATTGTACAGGTGTGGTACTGGTCATTATATTTTACAAGTGTGGTACTGTTCATGGTATTATTCTGGTATGGTACTGTCATGCTATTGTACTGGTGTGGTACTGGTTATGGTTTTGTACAGGTGTGGTACTGGTTATTGTAATCGTACAGGTGTGGTACTGGTCATACGGTATTTACATGGTGTACAGGTGTGGTACTGGTTATGGTATTGTATGGTATTGTACAGGTGACATTACTGGGTGTGGTACTGGTTATGGTATTGTACAGGTGTGGTAATGGTTAATACGGTATTGTACAGGTGTGGTACATGCTCATGGTATTATACAGGTGTAATTTTTTTATGTGTTATTATAAAATTAGTACTGGTTATTGTATTGTACAGGTGTGGTAATGGTCATGGTATTTTCCCGGTATGGTACTGTCATGGTATTTTACTGACGTGGTACTGTCAGCGGTATTATTACAGGTGTGGCACTGGTGATGGTATTAATACAGGTGTTGGTATTGTCATGGTATTGTACTTTGTGTGGTACTGTCATGGAATTGTACAGGTGTGGTAATTGGTCATAGTATCGTACTGGTGTGGTAATTGCCGCGGCATTGTACAGGTGTGGTACTGAAAGCTGGTGGTATTGTGGTACTGATCTGTGACATGAGGGTTGGAAGTCAGCTATATTTGTGCGGCAGCTGCAACGAATGGCCACCTAAGCACGTAGTAAAAGGATATGGGCTCGACACAAAGTCCCACAATAAGGATAACGTCAGTAAAGCACTTCACAGGGTTGCTTCCCCACAATAAATATATATCGTCTATATAGGCGAAATGTACAAAGTCCATTCTTTAGCAAACATAAACATCAGGAATGAAACTCAGAAGGACAGTTCCCTTTGCTGACGCAGGTTAAGACTTCCCGAGAACGCGCTGTGTTGGTTAATTTTGCTTCATGATACCAGCACATATTATATGCGCATCGGTAGACACATCAGATGAGGGAATATGTCCTCCCAGAAGAAAGATCCTGTCAGCTTGCTGTAGACGTCCATAGAGCGCCATAAACTTCCTTGAAGTCATCACTTCCTACGTCACGCGTAAAGCCGCTGCACACACAAATGACATCATCACAACTGTTGCACACTGACCTTTTAAAACATGACATCATGTTAATATGTCGACATTGCATCCACTGCATAAGCTTGCAGATCTTGAACTTGGCTGATATATTTCTGCAATTGATTGTTCAGGATTTTGTGAACAGATTTATATGAGGTTGTTCCCATTTCTCACCGTTATTGGCATGAAGGCTTCTGAATGAAGCATCCATCTGTCTATAGGACCTTGTCTTGTCATGATAAAGCATCTGCAAAGATGTTGATTTTCCTTTGATATGCCTTGCCAAAATGTTGCAATCCAAACTGTCGGCCAGGATCTCGAAATTCTCTCGTTGACTAGTAAAAGCAACTAGTAGGGATTAAAAAAATTTTGCACGACCATTAGACATGTAACATATGTTGTATTTGGGATAACACTTTCTTAGTAAAGTACAAATTCTAGTACTTTTTTTTTTGGTTGAGCCTCCCCATCCGGGATTCGAACTCGCACCCTCAGAGTCAGGCACTCCATCGCCAGCACACAAAGTCAGCCGTCAACCCACTCAGCTACCGCGACTTCCACAATAATGGGAAGTCGGACAACTGGTAGGTCTAGGACTGCGGGCTTTGACGTACCCCTCTTATAAGTGTTTCATGTTTTCGGTGCTAGAGTACCCAAGGAAGACTTACTTCAAGGAATTGGAAATTTTTATTACAAGATATTTTAGAAAATGTAGTAAAAAAAATGACAATCAAAAGTACATAGAGATGCAGATATAAGCAGTTACAGAGATTTCAAAGGAAATAGACACATTGTTTGTTCTGTGCATTAAATAGTAGTACATTCGCGTATACATACTTTCCACACAGAACCACGTACCATTCAGTACCAGGTGACAGGTGAAACAAGTAAATGGTGAGGTGAGGGTGAAATTGGCTTTTACGTCGTACTTTTAGAATTTTCGCTCATATGACAACGTGCATGCGTGTATGTGTATGTGGCGGGTGCTTGTACTCAGCCCAGACTTAAGCTGGTCTTATAGTGCTAGCCCACTGAGATACCATGCCGCATTGAATCATGAATACCCCACTCAGACACATTATACCGGACTCCGAGTCGATCTCAGTCCTTGTTGTACCCATTAATGCCGAGCGCCAGGCAGGACCAACAAGTACCATATTTTAACGTCTTTTGGTATGACGCGGTCGGGGATCTAACCCACGACCTTCCGCTCTCTGGGCGGATGCTCTAACCACTGAACAATTCACGGAGGCGGTCACAAAGTAAAATGGAGGTGAGATACACTTTAGTGACTTCAGTATATATCATGCATGTTTCTGTTTGCGTTAATGCAACGAAATCTCCAGAGTCAATGATCATATGGCGTGAATGAAATTTAAACCATGCAAGGAAACTGTTGTTCCAGTATAGAGTCATATTAAACAGAAATGGCTTTCACACATTGTCATATGGCGTCATGTTTGACAGAACCACATGACGATAGTATTTCATTTGGATAGAACAGATGATTTAGGTCCGCTTCAATGATTCATCCAACTGAGGAGACGTTGGCTGGAGGAGGACGATCCAGTATACAGCGACAGAACCACACGTGGCTGAGGAGAATGATAGAGCCACATGGCTGAGGAGACGATAGAGCCACATGGCTGGAGGAGACGATATGAGCCACATGGCTGGAGGTGACAATGGAACCACATGGCTAGGTTAGAGATGATGATAGAATCACATGTCTAAAGGTGACGACGGAATCACATGTCTAAAGGTGACGATGGAACACATGGTAAGAGGTAACGATAGAACCACATGGCAAAAGGTGATTATGAAATCACATAGCTGGAGGCGACGATTTATAGACGAGCTAGATATGACAAAGCACACAATATTTTATATTTAAAGATGGATAACTAGTAATGTATGCTAAGGAAAATGCTTCCATCAACCATTACTTTCTACCAAATTATTCTTACGTAAGCTGACAACATATATTATCAGCATAATTCAGTTATGTGTAAAATTGGTCCTCCAAGTACACATGGACATCGCCTGGATTGTCACATCTTCCCATCTCATGCAAATCTGTTTTTGACGACAACCTGATAGCGCTTAGGCATAAATGTAAAGCTTCCGTCTTCCGGTTCAAGGTCAGGGGTCACTCCGTCCGGCAGTCGAATCTCAAAACACCTCATGAACGAGGCCAAGACAACATGCAGTTCCGGTTTGGCCAAAGCTTCCGCCATACACGCCCTCTTGCCGACAGAGAAAGGCATCCAACTTTCAGACTTCGGTGCAAACCTTCCGGAATCGTCTAGGAAACGTTCGGGATTGCAAAAACACTTCCGGTTCCTTCCAGTGTCTTGGATCATGGTGGATAGCGAAGATGTTGGCAAACACCATCGTCCCTTTAGGAATCTCGTAGCCAGCTGCGAAAATATGTCGGAAAGAAAAACAAATTTTAAAAAAGATGAAAAGTGTAAGTGACTGGAGGAGTGAGTGGGTTGGGGTTGGATTTTGGGTAAGTGAGTGAGTGGGTGGCTGGGTGGGTTTAGGGCAGGTTGGTGAGTGAGGAGCTTGGAAAACTATTTCAGTTTAAGTACGAAATGAAATATGTTACTTGCAGAAGTCTCGGACTAGCAAACTAATGGGATCATAATCCTGACAAGTCCGAGGTTCGATCCCTCGGTTTGTGGATCCTGGACAGTTCATGTGTGTAATTCTGTCCTTTTCAGTTCTAACTGTGGTGCCCTTAAGAGGAACATATTGTAAATATCATCACCATGCCCAATCAGTACTATGTAACTGCCAATGTATACAGACCCAAATAATAGCGCAAATCTTAAATGCTGATATTAAACGTAGTCGTTATGTCAAAGCCTAACATACAGTTCTGTACTGCTCCCGTCTTACCGACAGTTGTATCACAAGTGGTTGAGTGGGGGAGACTCAGAGGCGCCACTGTCCCTTTCCGCATACTCTCATAGAGCACGGCTTCGGTGTACGGCAGCTTGTGTCGCTCGGACAGCATCGGTACTCGCCGCTCACCTGTGAGTGAAAATTGTTTAGAAACAGTCCTTACTGACAGTTTATACTTCTAAACGAGTCTCGGACTTTAGTCCGCTTGAGTCAGAAACGGACCGATGAATTGCAAATTTTATCACTGTACAAAAATTGCCACAGAAATATAAATAGTACATAAGCTTATCATTTACTAATACCCAACAGCTTTCTTATATTTGAAAAATTTTCCGGACTCCATCAAAAAGTTCTTTAAGAAACTATCATTAACATTTTGACACAGTTCACTATTTGTTACGAGGGAGGAGTGCAGAGAAAGGGACAGCCAGGTGTGCGAGAAAGGATGGAGACGGCCCAGCACAGGTTAATGAATCAATAACTTGGTGGGCACTTGTGCACGTGCTTCTATTATTGCATTCATCGGTCCGTTTCTGACTCAAACGGACTGTAGTTGAACACCTAATGCATTTACAGGTTACAATTGGCAATCTTAGTTGACCAAATTCGAGTCTTAGCAGTAAATACAAATTCAGTAAATACAAATCAGGTATTTATCACAAATATGTTCGGCTTCACCAAAGCAAGATGTTACTTTTCAAATAGCAGAGATAGATTCATTACAAATACAAAGAAGGGTGATTATTTACAATGGTATTTACAACGACGTTGCAAATCAGCACCTGATTACTACTGGATAATGTTTTGTAACAGGTAGCTTCATTTGAAATGATCGTCGAATTTGTTCGTATCATGTGTACCCGCAAATCCGGTCATCTCGCGGAATGCACACGCAATATACGAGATGTGAAATCAAGTTTTTGGTGCCGTGAAAATCAAATTTGGGCAATTGTATTACTTCAGTTGGATTTTGGGTCTAAGTTTGACAACCTTTAAGGTGCAATCGATAAGGCTGTTTCTATTACGATTACAATGTGAAGGAGGCTCTGGTAGACATGACGAGAATATTTCAGTGACAAAAATAAAGTACAATGCAATTCCATAAACCATAATAATCCTGTGTGTGACTTGCCTGTTCATGTGTTTGTGACCGGTGATACAGAATGCGCGTCCATTTGACTGATTCAGTAACACCTCATGATGTTGTCGGAATCTTACAAATATTGCATCATCATTATTTTAAGGGTTTTTTGCCGGTTGTATTGCGATACATCAACGAAAACAGATGTACAAAATGTCGTAAATGTGTTACTCCAGATTGAGTATCAGTTACACTGCAAGTAACAAGGCGACCAGGCTCTACAACAGGCATCACTACGCTATAAGTTGTAGGGCTACAACAACCCGTGGTGTGGCGTGGCGTGGCGTGGCGTGGCGTGGCGTGGCGTGGCGTAGATACTGTATCCTTCAGCATCGATGTCAAATGCTGTCTAAATGCCTGTGATAAACTTCGCAAACTTCATTTGAAAATGGCACTGACAGGAAATGATTTGAATTCTGAAGGTTTTCCTTCCCAACACCCTGTCCACTTCCGCATGGAGTTTCGCTTGTACTTCCGGGTAGGCTGCAAGGTACAGGACTGTCCAATACAGAGTCTGTCGAGACGTGTCCAAGCCCGCTGTCAGGTGAAAGTTTATATCGTAAATTACGGTGCAGACTTTTAAAAGACAATAAAACAAAAGTGGGAATTTAATATTCACAATTTAAATATCTGTGTATAGTTACGTTCGATATTGAAGATACATAATTCTATATTGACAAACATTATTATAATTGTGTCTGATCAATTTACCGATATGTTTCAAAGATATTTGTTTCAAGTAGTAGCGATCTTCCTACTTTCTCGCGATGCTTTTGATTACCTCCGAAAACATCCGCTACTGTCTGGCCAAGATGCGTGTTGGTAATCTGTTCTAGTAGCTCCTGGTCCTCTTCCTCCTCTGCCTCTTTCTGGGCAATCAACATGGCGTCTGTGAAGTCACGTTGTGCATCTGAAAAACCAAGTCTTGTGGAGGTAAAAAGGGCAACACTTATTGACACAAGCTCAATGTTTTACATAAGGAAATTGATATTTTATGAGGCATGCGTGGTTTTAGAAACATTTATGTTTGATACCTGTAAAGTAAACCATTCGTTAAAAACCTATATAGTGGCCTCGACTCAAATCTTCTCAAAGCAGGGAACCACTCTAACGAATGTTTTCAGATAGACACAGATATACCATCATGTGATGTAGGTTTAAGTGGTTATCTGGAGCGGTGGGGTAGTCTAATGGTTAAAGCGTTGGCTCGTCACGCCGAAGACCCGGGTTCGAATCCCCACATGGGTACAATGTGTGAAGCCCATTTCTGGTGTTCCCCGCCGTGATGTTGCTGGAATATTGCTAAAAGCGGCGTAAAACCAAACACAGTCAGTCAGTTAAGTGGTTATCTAATTATTTGTGAATATATGAATGGTCTTCCCACCCACTGGGGAAGCGGATTCAGGGTATTACAGCCTCAGTAATGGGGAAATTTCATTTGTGGACAGTACCACCAGTCAGTTCTTTCAGATGTTCATCCCCGCGCTGATATGGACGGAGAAGTTACTTTGGAATCTGATTCCGGATAAGATCTGCATTATGATATATATTGCACACCCCTCTATCCACCATCCAGTGCTGCTAAGAATATCTGGCATCAAATGTTCACGTTTTAACTTTAAAATCGGCAGACAGATCCGACCAACTTCAGCTGACATTACCGCACTCTCCGATGTTGACTTACTTGTTTTTTCGCATTTGGTACAGTGATAATGAATTAATTGCAATAACACGTTTCTTCCGATTCGCATACTGCTTTTGTAAGTAAGCGATAAAAACATACAAAGTTATTATTAGGAATCGCGAGATATTTTGCACGAAACAGTTCGCTTGTTTTCCGCTGCATGGAAATGCATTAGTTTTGGATTATGGACGCGAGACATTTTGAAGGTCCTTTGTGATGGGACTTTGTCACGTTAACATTTGTCGTACATTTTACTATTCCAAAGGCAATAAAACCATCTCGAAACTGTGAAAATACGATTCCATTAATGTCACAGATCCTTAGGGGAAATATACGGTAAATACAAGTAGCTCGTGAATTATTTTCATGAGATGTCAATGAATTTGAAGGATCTCCCCGAGGATATTATTATAGGCCCAAAACAACCCGTGCTTGCTGTAAGAGGCGACTTTGGTGATTGGGTGGCCAGACTGGGACACCTTGTTGATTGCGTGTCATAGTAACCCTGTGCCGGGATTCGTGCATCGCAACATCGATCAACCAAGGTGGAGTCAGGACAAGTCTAGATTATATACAAGCCCGCATCCTCATTTTCCTGAGAGCGACGTTATACAACATACAGACCATTGTAGACCAGATACAACCGCTCATTATACCTTGTGTGACAGACAATATTATTGAATTGCAAAAGAGATGGAGCGAGAGAAAAGTTCTACATTGAAGTGGAGCTTACTTCACTTGCCAACGAAGCTATAGTAGCCACTTGACACAAGATGTCTAGCTCTAAAGACGTCGATAGATACAAGAACTGGTACGTGGTAACTCTTTTGAGACCGGTGAAGATCCGGGTTAGAATCGGTCTTCAGTAACCCACGCTTGACGTAAAATGCGCCTAACGGGATCGGGTGGTCAGGCTCGCTGACTTGGTTGATGCATGTCATCGTATCCCAATGTGCGTAGTTCGATGCTCATGATGCTCAGAATACCTACCTGCTATAAACGTTTCTCTGTGTGAGTTGATCCTTTTGTACATGAAGTCAAGTACCTCGTCGTTTAGTTTCATGAACTTCCTGAATTTTGCTGTTGGATAAAGTCTTAAAGGAGGGAATACATCTTCCGCGAATCCATTTCCTGTTTCTTGCGAGAAGATGTCAAGTGTCTTACAGACGTTCAGGAACTCTTCATTGTCCGATGAAAACCTAAAACAAAATATTGTTTGGCTTTTTAATACACTCCGCTATCCATACTACTCCAGGTTTATCTGGAGAGGGTCTGTTAAAATAAGTCTGGACTAGACAGTCCAGTGTTTGACGAGAGGAACATAACGTAAGTATGGTACGATGCTATTTGGCAACCAGGTCAGCGGGGCCTGACCACCCGATCCCGTCAAGCGCCCCTAAGGATAAGAAAATGGTGCTGAAGATCAGTTCTAATTCGGATCTTTCTGGGCGTTATATCTTCAAATATCAACATACATGCCAACGTACATATTGCAGTGGTTGTGCTCATCCCTTCACAAGTAGTACTTCGGTACAAACATCGGGAAACATACAAAACACAAAATAACTGCCACATACTAAGAAGAAGGAATGGATTTGACCAGATGCCGAAATGTCGGAATAAAGGGCAATATCTGTACATTCAATATATTCTGTCCAAAATGTAAAAGTGTATTAAGGCGGACGGGAAGACGAAAGACGAAAGACAGAGAGAGGAGCTTTTATATACTTTTTCAAACATAATATCATTTCATGAGAATATATCTTAACGATCCTAATATCACAGTTCATGTATGCCGAATGAGTCGTGGGGTAAATAGTATTTTGTTATTATTCTAAACCATTTTCTTTTCACCGGAAATAAACACCATGCAGCTGAACTGTAAGAAATATGGAGTAATATTTATGTTGCTCACTTCTCATTGAAACAGATCTTGCTGATGATGTTGAAGATGGCGAGGTTGATGTAGCTGTAGATGTCAAACGAGCCCGTCTCTGTCCCCATCTCTACAGTCACAGCTTCCATAACTTCAGTTATCGTGTCCTGAAACCTCTCGCCTTTCATGTAGTGCCTACAAAACAAACAATCTTTCATAGTTCTAGTTTACCGATGTCACCCCAATAAATGTCTCCAGTGTCACAGTATTGACATTATTCTTGGCTGGCTTTCCATAAGCATAAAAATATAAGCGACAAAACCCTTTCTGCACCCATAATAAATCCCTGATGAATGCAGACTCAACTGTACAAATTTAATAATATTATGAGCATGTGTGAGAATACCAGGTCTTGACGAAAACGTGAAGGCATCCTGCTCCACCGGTGGCACCCGTCAGAAACAAAGGCATAAGATACAGTAAGATACGAATCTCTGCATTTGTTTCTCGACTTACTTGAGAGCCCTCAGTGCCAGTTTCCGATGGAGTTGCCACGTCGGTCCATAATCTGTGAAAGCAATGTCCTTGCCTCCCTCGGTGAAAGCCAATCCTGAAATAGTCACATGAACAGTGAAATCTTCGCAGATAATGTGGACATTGTAAGACTTCACAGTGATCGCAAATGTACTTTCCAAAGTTTATAGAAATGGTAAACCTAAGCTTTAGCTATGTTTACCATCGCTTGTTGAATGAGAAATATAATTGTGCTTGCAAGAAGTTATTTTGTTGGTTTTATCATATTATTTTATTATGTTTTTTATTGAACGAACCTGAGAACGTCTGCGGCCGTCCCGCAAAGTCCACAGACTTCCCTACGAACGCTTCCTGCACAACTTCCAAGTTGTTGAGAAACACAGTGCGTATTGGACCTACGGGAAACAAGCCATGTTTACAGTCGTTCATAATAAACACCGAACAGATTTTGTCGCAGTACAAAATACCCCAGCTATAAGACCACAGCCTGTGCACGGTGAAATCCATAAAGGTCTCACAGACCAACAGAAGTCCTTAGTCTGGACCAGTGAAGATTCGGGTTAGAATTAATCTTTAACAACCCATGCTTGAGGCGACTCCGGGATCGGGTGGTCAGGCTGACTGAGGCTGGATCACCTACAGATCGCCGTCTTGTAGCTGGAATAATGCTGAGGGCGATGTTAAACAACAGACAAACATACCATGTTAATGTTAGGTCTTTTCAGTCATGGACTTGTTTATTAAATAAACGCTCAGGATATTGTATATAAAACTGTTTTAGCTCCTGAAAAATATTTATTATGTATTGTCCACAGAAAACTCCGTACAATATTGATTACATTTGGATGTGGATTACTGAGACTAAAGTATAATGAAGGTAAATGACAAAATATTAATGTAACGGGACACATTGTGCAATTTAGGAGTAGAAGATGAGCACCACCTTTTATTTGTTTGTAATGTCTAAAATGCTCTTAGATCAAATAGTTACCATCTGTATACTGTCAAAAACCTTATGATCCTAAGTTTAAATTCCTATCAACTTCTAATAACGAAACATTTCTGAGAAAATTATGGACTGACACACCAAAACACATAATCGGGACTAACTAGGATTCGAAGCCACAATCACGGGCCAGTGGCGTGCACAAAGGCCTCTATGCTTTACAGGGAAATATGGCCCACCAGACGACTGTGCCACCCATGGAAGAATATCGTATTAATTGTCGTTACATCATTGGTTGTATCCTTGAAACTTAGAACAATTTGAACCAATCACAAAGCCGCTTTACCAAGGTTAAGGGTTATCACGGGGCCGTACTTCTTTTCCAACTGTATCAGCATCCGGAACAGTGACTTGTTTTGTATAGCTGCAATTGATGTAACAAAACACATGTATTTTGATTATTTGTAAACGTTGAAAACATATATACGTATATGGGCAGGGCCACACTTAAAATTCTAAGCTATAGAAGCATATAACTTTGAAACCTGAAATGTATTTATGAGTTAAAATTCAAATTTTAGAGAATATTCGCGCAGACTTAAACTCAGGACAGTTTCAAATATGGAGACTTCATATTTTTAACATTTTCCGTCTGCTTTGATGTTCCGCTTACCTAGAATATTGCCAAGCAACGGGAGACCACGTGGTCCCGGTGGAAGCTTGTAACGTTTCCGGGTCATAAAATACACCATTACCGTCGCTGCCAAAGCCAGCATTAGTGTGATCCGGTACTCCAAAGCAGTTGCACTAATCCATTCCAAAGTCCCAGCCATGATGTTTGACTAAATTGAAAACAAGAGTCACCAGAGGAAGACAAATCCCCTTGTACAGACGAAAGAATATATCATCTGACTATTACTGTAATTCAACCTTGGTGAGAGTCCTGTGAAGATCTATCTAATATTTCTATCCGAATGCAAGAATAGTATGAGCTATATAAAAAATACCATGTAATTGAGATTTGGAAGTCCTTGCCATGGAAACTGAAGATATATAAATTCAACAAATCCCCAAATAGCAAAAGCCATAACTTGACAACCTGGTCTTGGTATGGAAGTTTGATAAGTAAATGCCAAAAAAGTCCGCAAATAGTAAAAGGCACTGCTTCAGGATCTGCTTGGTATGTCTGCCAATTTTCGTTGGAAAATATTTAAGCGTTTTCGAGAAGGGCTTTTCGACGAACTATCGTGTGTTATAGGCTGGTTACTAAGTAAATGTTTTCCAATGAATACTTTCATCGCCTTCTGAATTGTCCCAAATGAAAGCCATTTTTCCTATAGAGAGGGTCAGACTCGATTGTAGCAGTGAATTGCAGCTAATGTACGAAATTTCGTTAAACAATAAATTAAAATTAATAATTTGATGATTTTTGTTGGATTCAAGACAGCTCCCGGTTAAATTCTTATACCTATAACATGTGACCTTAACAGTGAGTGGGGCGTCCTCAAGAGAACGTACATAGCCAAAACTGATAATATCTGAAATATAAACCTTGAAATTCTAATACATACACTCGCACGCACACGCACACGCACACGCGCACGCATACACTGCGCCTGTTAACATGTAACGTGTCGTGCTTAAGGTACAAATGACAAAAGTGGAACGTAAGCCACCAGTTTAGACCCTCAAGCAAATAGTTCACGGGCAATTGATATCGCCCAAACCTCCGTCTAAACGACATCCTACATTCACTGAGTGAGATATACCAGAGTTGACATGAAAATTTGAATGTAAGTAGGCATGGCGACTGGGAAAGTCAAATGCACCGACAAGATACTAACTGTGTCACCTGGTGCAGTGAAAATATCCCTGAGATATTCTGTGGGGTTGGTTAGTATTCACAAGACAAACAAATCGAATAGCTCAGAAATGACGGGAACTTACGATTATGAAGATAGATCCGCTTCAGTATGTTTCGAGGTATCAGCTACCGTGAGACACGGACCCACACAAACAAAACCGAGTATAAATATAGACTGAGGGTGATCACGTGACCTGACTGTCGCTCACGAGGGAGCGAATCATTTTACGGGTCAATAGTTAAGGGTGCAGATAAAAAATCCAACATTTATTTAACAAACAAATGTTCCCCTGATATATATAATAGTTCTGCTTGTCATAAATTTACTGGAACAACACCAATAAACGAAGAAGGAATACAATACATATTGAAGCACTAGTTCAAGATCAACAGTAGAAATTTTGTATTTGTGTACACGTATGAACACCCCTCTCTCACACTCTCTCTCTCTCTCACACACACACACACGCGCGCTCGCAAGCACGCACACCCTTCCCCTAATACGCACGCATGTACACACGCACGCACGTACAATGATCTACACATTGATTACATTTACGAATTAACGTAATTTCTGAAACTGAGAGTTCATGATAATGTTTTGCAAAGACAGCCTTTGCTGACCACATACAACCGGAGGCTGTTTGGAGGAGAAACGATTCCCCTTGACATGATGAACGAACTAGCTCGTCTAAAGCCGGGTCGGTGGGATCGGCTTTTGTCGGGCACGAAGGTCGGGTATACCGAACTCAGGTAAAAGCCAAGTCAGCCAGGCGCGTATATCTTCACAAAACACTTCCAGGTCACCATAAACTCTGTGTTGTCTCGACCTCTGCTGAAATGACGGTCTGGGTGAGTGTTGGTGAGTCAGCGTGGAGAGCGCCACGTAACAGAATACACGTTCATGACTTTCACATGACCAATCTGTCATGCCATGGTAAATTAACTTTTGTGCTGGGAAAGAATCAAGTGTTGTCTTACTTCACTGAGGTAGTGTCGCGGTACTTTTGTACCTTTGTGGTTCTTGAATGGTACTGGTCATATTATTGTACTGGTGTGGTTATGTCATGGTATTGTACAGGTGTGGTATTGTCATGGTATTGTACAGGTGTGGTACTGCCATGGTATTGTGGAGGTGAGGTTATGTCATGGTATTATACAGGTGTGGTACTGGTCATGGTATTGTACAGGTGTGGTACTGTCATGGTATTGTACAGGTGTGGTACTGTCATGGTATTGTACAGGTGTGGTACTGGTCATGGTATTGTACAGGTGTGGTACTGTCATGGTATTGTGGAGGTGAGGTTATGTCATGGTATTGTACAGGTGTGGTACTGCCATGGTATTGTACAGGTGTGGTACTGTCATGGTATTGTTGAGATGAGGTTATGTCATTGTATTGTACAGGTGTGGTACTGGTCATGGTATTGTACAGGTGTGGTACTGTCATGGTATTGTGGAGGTGAGGTTATGTCATGGTATTGTACAGGTGTGGTACTGGTCATGGTATTGTACAGGTGTGGTACTGTCATGGTATTGTGGAGGTGAGGTTATGTCATGGTATTGTACAGGTGTGGTACTGTCATGGTATTGTACTGGTGTGGTACTGTCATGGTATTGTACTGGTGTGGTACTGTCATGGTATTGTACTGGTGTGGTACTGTCATGGTATTGTACTGGTGTGGTACTGTCATGGTATTGTATTGGTGTGGTACTGGCATGGTATTGTACTGGTGTGGTACTGTCATGGTATTGTACTGGCGTGGTACTCTCATGGTATTGTACTGGTGTGGTACTGTCATGGTATTGTACAGGTGTGGTACTGTCATGGTATTGTATTGGTGTGGTACTGTCATGGTATTGTACTGGTGTGGTACTGTCATGGTATTGTACAGGTGTGGTACTGTCATGGTATTGTACTGGTGTGGTACTGTCATGGTATTGTACAGGTGTGGTACTGTCATGGTATTGTACTGGTGTGGTACTGTCATGGTATTGTACTGGTGTGGTACTGTCATGGTATTGTACTGGTGTGGTACTGTCATGGTATTGTACTGGCGTGGTACTGTCATGGTATTGTACAGGTGTGGTACTTTCATGGTATTGTACTGGTGTGGTACTGTCATGGTATTGTACTGGTGTGGTACTGTCATGGTATTGTACTGGTGTGGTACTGTCATGGTACTGTCATGGTATAGTACAGGTGTGGTACTGTCATGGTATTGTACTGGTGTGGTACTGTCATGGTATTGTACAGGTGTGGTACTGTCATGGTATTGTACTGGTGTGGTACTGTCATGGTATTGTACTGGTGTGGTACTGTCATGGTATTGTATTGGTGTGGTACTGTCGTGGTACTGTCATGGTATAGTACAGGTGTGGTACTGTCATGGTATTGTACTGGCGTGGTACTGTCATAGTATTGTAGTGGTCTGGCACTGTCATGGTATTGTACAGGTGTGGTACTGTCATGGTATTGTACTGGTGTGGTACTGTCATGGTACTGTCCTGGCACGGTACTGTCATGGTACTGTATTGGTGTGGTACTTTCATGATATTGTACTGGTGTGGTACTGTCATGGTATTGTACAGGTGTGGAACTGTCATGGTATTGTCCTGGTGTGATACTGTCATGTTACTGTACTGGTGTGGTACTGTCATGGTATTGTACTGGTGTGGTACTGTCATGGTACTGTACTGGCGTGGTACTGTCATGGTACTGTACAGGTGTGGTACCGTCATGGTATTGTATTGGCGTGGTACTGTCATGGTACTGTACTGGCGTGGTACTGTCATGGTACTGTACTGGTGTGGTACTGTCATGGTATTGTACTGGTGTGGTACAGTCATGGTATTGTACTGATGTGGTACTGTCATGGTATTGTACTAACGTGGTACTGTCATGGTACTGTACTGGCGTGGTACTGTCATGGTACTGTACTGGTGTGGTATTGTTATTGTGTTGTACCGGTGTGTTACAGGGCTTGGTACTTGTCGGGACGACACAGAGTGCAAGCGTACTTTCAAGGTTTCTGGAGAGCCCAAAGAAAGCACAACGTATTGCGGTGCATTAGACAAAATCGGCACAACCCCGATCTCCCGAAACAGATTGAATTACACGTAGCTCCCGGACTCAGCCGTAGTCTTCACCACGTGGACATTACCCATTACATTACCCCATTGTAAAACTTCCAACAGTATTTGTATAAGTATACCTGCTCTACATTTATGGCACACCCAATAAATTACCCTTCGTATTTGCACATGTCAACTCTTGAAATAAACACGTTTGACATAACCTCTACAGGGCCTCCGGGGTTAATCAACACAGAAAATGAGGTACAGAAGTTATCACCTTGACACAGATCATCTTTCGACTGGCACGTTTCTCTCAGATGCTAATTTCATTGGTTCAATAAGCGTGATTCTCCGTCACTCGTGAAAGAACCCAAATAGGGCCCCAGTTGTTCCCCTCGTCACGGTACGGGGCGCTCACAGCATGTCAACAGCGACACAAGTTGTACATTTCACCTCAGGAGATAGGCATGCGGCTGTAGACGGAAGAGGAGACAACTCTAAATTCGCACTAGTAAGTGACATTGTTCAATACACCGTTCCTATCTACTGCGCTTATTGTATTGTACACTGTGTGCATGCATTGAATATGAGCATTGAGCTGCTACGTGTGTTCAGGAGGAGAGGGTCCGACATCACGTGACTGAAAAGCTAGCAATGTCCTGGGTCACGGTGAATCAGGTCAGGTGTTGTGTGAAGCTAGCTATGTGGTATTCATTGACGAATATCTGTTACAAGCAGTCATCAACAGTTTTGACTTCAAGACAACTTTACCAATACTATTCTGACAACAAATTATTAGGAAAGAGTTCCTTCCGTTCCCCCAACTCTAAACCAAACTCTAAACCTAACCCTAAGCATAACCCTAAACCTAGCCCTAACTTAAATTTTTGACTTTTAATCATTTTGTGAGTAAATGTTGTGTTAGGTTTTGTTCATAATTCGAGAATATTTATACATATTATTTGGGATGGGGGAACGGGAGGAACTCTTACATATTATTTATTTATACCAGGGATAATCTACAAGACGTTATATAGTGTCGATCCCTGTTTATACCCCTGTAATGCAATACGCTTATATTTCATTTCACTGTAAAGCATACCAAAGACTTACGCTGTCTGTATACATGCATGTCATAAATACTGTATACATCAAAGATGTAAAACGATATAACCATGACTCATTAACTGATTTTATTCATATATTTACACTGATATAATACAACACGTTTTCATCCCATCACATACTCATTGTTTAAGTGAAATATATTCTCAAGACATACGGTGCGAATACTTTCAATTACATACTTAAAAAGTGTCACAATATACTGATGTTCTATTATTCGTATTTACGTTCAGGTAACATTTATACCATAACACGTGCGAGGTAAGAATTTATTCAAAAGTAGCGATGTCAGTATGTGAAATATCGATAATGTGTGTGTGCGTGCGTGTGTGCGTGCGTGCGTGCGTGCGTATACTGTATAAGTGATACTCTAAATTGTAACATCGATTTATTAATTCATATTTGCATGTAGTTAATGTGTATACCTAAGGACATTCAATATGAAATATATTTCATTCACGTAAAATCCAGAGGATAATTATCTTCCGCAATAAAAGGCAAAATAACTGTGAAAATTGTGTTGATGGATAAACGAAAAACAGGCGATAACACCAGCTGTTAGGCAAAAGGGTCATCATAGCCTGCTACTCGCCACTCACATTCAAGATGTGGATATATGGTCAGATTTCGATTCCTTGATATGAGTGTTTCATAAACACAGTCTTTTATATTCTATCACTATCATCAAGTATGTTCCAATAGGGAGCGCTTCAATACCCGAGGATATCCTTGACTGCCAACCAGGAGCTGTTGTACATATATATGCTCCTTATATAACTAACATATACATCCTAAATTTAGAATAGACAGTTCGTGCTCTACAAGTAGCTCTGCCTATTACTGCGTCGGCGAATTCAGCGACAGTACGCTGGTTGTTTTCGTAATACGCATGACAAGGATAAAAACACGTACGTCGGTTTGAATGAATATTCTCTTTTTGTTCTGAAATGTTTTAATACTATGTAATAATACCATGGTCATATTTGTCTGCATAATAAACATACATTGTACAAAAGTACATTATGAAATACGCTATTATTGTTTCTGTCTACTTACGTAAATTGGCACGCAAAAGAAAATTTACACGTGAAAATTGGATTAGACGAAAATTATAGCCACCACGAAAACGTTCCTCGGCTGAAAACAGTCCCCGAGGCACTGTGGACTCAATATCGAAACACAACTATGTACATCACCATTACAGCTATTTGTTGGCTTCAGTGTCCCATCAACATCCACTGAATTACAGCTATTTGTTGTATCTGCACACAGTTCGTGCTAAGAATCAACTAAACACTGCAGAAATTATACTGGTTACTATTTGCTCGTCAACTTCTTAATCTAGTATCTGGCTACGATCAAACAAAGTTCGATAACGCTAAGAATTAATGCCGGCTTAATCATAGATGACTGCAGAAATTATACAGGATTTTAGATATCATGGATGTGTGTTTCAAAGTTTACTGTGTACCGACTTGGGAGTTTTAAAATTTACAATAAATATATGTATGTGTGTGTGTTTGTGTGTGTGTGTGTGTGGTGTTAAAATATATGTGTTTGGTTTCAAAGATTCCATTTTCTTCAAACAGTCAGAAAGCACGGACTAAACCGGTTTTTTCTCTCAGTTTCAATGCATGTCACGTGGTTACGTGTGACAGTATCCGATCCCTGAGACAACAAGTTCACCCATGTGTGTCGGTATATAGCCCGAGGGTAGCGCAAGGTCACCGGTGTACACGAGTGTGTAAACGCTGCCGTAACGTTGTATAAAGTCTAGCTTTATGGAAACAGCACATATGACAAGTGCCGATGACGATATATCTTCACACGCGGAAGTCACTGGACGATAACGAAAACAGGAAAACAGTGTACACACTGTGCACAAAACGAACAGCCCCAGAAACCGCTACCTACTGTTCAATATACATTTAATCTTACACGATTTAAGTTTTTTTTGTGACACCGTTTAGATAATATTTAGTAAAAAGACTTAAGTATCTCTTTATTATTAGAAACGTCATTACTTATATACGGTACCACCACTTGCTGAAATTCGTTCTACTTTTGATCTGGATGCATTACATTTTGATTAATATATACAACATTCATATAATTATTGGTGTGTACCTAAATTACGTTAAATGGTTATATATAATTGAGTGCATAACAGTTGCGTTTGCCCTTTAACTGGGAAATAAACGCTGGTATTTTCGCTGACATAACTATATGATAATGATATATAATAACATGCTTATCATATACTTCTCCCTTTTCAGCAAATATTTTATACTAATATGGAAATGACGGAGTCGCTTTTATTTTAGTGGTAGACTTTATTTCAGATATCAGTGGTTTGTCAAGGACTCGCGTCGTTGTTTGTGCAGCTGAAGTTACGTAAGGTCGACCTTTTCCCCGAGGACAAATTGTTTTATGAGTTGTGAGGGATATGGTACATTTCTTATCGGATGTAAATATGGCGGATACAACAAAGGGTCTATTTCACGTGTGGTAAAATGTCATGGCTTGGGGGAGCGCGGAGGGCTACCTCCGGGCATTAGAAATAACAGGATAGGGGTAGGTCAGGTGATGTCAGTGTCCAACGAAGCACGTCTTGCTCATTCGTGATATATGCAGAGGTTTATATTGGGAGAGGTATGTGAAATTTATAGCTATATCCTTGTGACTTGATGCTTTGTATTTTATTGTAAAGAATGTTGTGTTGTGTTATGTTATGTTTAAAGGCTTTCTTTTCACTTGGTAATATAATTGTATTGGCACCGGTAGATGATTCTTAATTTGTTTTCATCTATGCTCTATTTATACATTACAAGTGAAGTGTACACAATCGATACATTGTTGTCTCTGATACATGCCAAACAGATAACTGTTAACCTTTATACACGATAACCATTTTGGTTTGATCAAAATACCGTTGTGAAATTTGCTCAAGTAACATTTTGAACTTCAGTAGTATTCGAGTATCCTGAAATCTGAAGCAGGACTAGACTAACGACGCTTAGTCTCTGAATATATATATAATTTTGATAGTAACAAATAAACTCATTTAAGTTGAAAAGGGGCCCCAGTGAGTTGAGAGATTCAGATCCCGAACCCGGGGAAATCTACATTAGCTTCATTTAAACCATTGAAGGGCTTTACCATTGAAGGTTACTATACACATAGAGGGGCGGTGGGGTAGCCTAGTGGTTAAAGCGTTCGCTCATTACGCCGAAGCCCCACGTTCGATTCCCCACATGGGTACAATGTGTGAAGCTCATTTCTTGTGTTCCCCGCCGTGATATTGCTGGAATATTGCTAAAAGAGGCGTAAAACTGAACTCACTCACTCACTAATACTCACATAGCATTACTGTGACACCCCGCTGACGTTAACTTCAAGTGTCATTCAGGACGACGATGATGATGGTTTGGAGATTTTACGTTATCTTCCCGACATGAGGCGTATTTCGCACACGGATTCAGTCCACTCGTCTCGAAACCGTGTACGAAATACCCATCATGTCGGAAAGCGCACGTAAAATCCCCCTAATATCATCATGGTCTCGAACAACGAATCCCGCATATGTGTTAAGTTCCCCGGGTATTGGCTATCCAGAAAAGTGAGCGAGTGAGTTTAGTTTTACGCCGCACTCAGCAATATTCCAGCAATATTGCGACGGTCTGTAAATAATTTAGTCTGGACCAGACGATCCAGTGATGAACAACATGAACATCGATCTAAGCAATTGGGATACGATGACATGTTTCAACCAAGTCAGCGAGCCTGACCACTCGATCCCGTGAATCGCCTCTTACGACAAGGGTTACTGAAGATCATCCCTAACCGGGTCTCCGCGGGTCTCCAGTTAAGCGACTGTCACTGTAATGGCAGAATACATTGTGCTCCCTTTCATACTGATCTGTTTCTTTATGCCTATGAATCGGATTTTCAGCTCGGGTAGAGAACGTTGAAACGACGTATACCTTGACCAAGACGTGTAACGTGACCCTCAGGTATATCAATGATCTCATATGGTTTAATAACCCCGAAATAGCCAATTCACTGTCACTGATTTTTCCCACCTGAACAAGAAATAAAGAGGACTAGAGGAATTGACTCGTATGTTTTACATTGAGTGCGTGAGTGAGTGAGTGAGTTGGATTTTACGCCGCTTTTAGCAATATTCAGACAACATCAAGGCAAGGGACACCAGAAATGGGCTTCACACATTGTACCCATATGGGGAATCGAACCCGGGTCTTCGGCGTGACGAACGAACGTTTTAACCACTAGGCTACCCCACCGCCTTTTATGTGCATATAACTGTTGTAAAAGCATGCTCGTTGTACTTTATGAATTAGGGTTATTTTCAGTTACAAAGGTGCGATACACACTGAACCTCCTATATAACAGATGAATACACTGTTGTCCCAACACCAACATGGGTGACATACACACTGAACCTCCTATATAACAGCTGAATACACTGTTGTCCCAACACCAACATGGGTGACATACACACTGAACCTCCTATATAACAGATGAATACACTGTTGTCCCAACACCAACATGGGTGGCATACACACTGAACCTCCTATATATAACAGATGAATACACTGTTGTCCCAACACCAACATGGGTGACACTGAATACACAGATGAACCTCCTATATAACAGATGAATACACTGTTGTCCCAACACCAACATGGGTGACATACACACTGAACCTCCTATATAACAGATGAATACACTGTTGTCCCAACACCAACATGGGTGACATACACACTGAACCTCCTATATAACAGATGAATACACTGTTGTCCCAACACCAACATGGGTGACATACACACTGAACCTCCTATATAACAGATGAATACACTGTTGTCCCAACACCAACATGGGTGACATACACACTGAACCTCCTATATAACAGATGAATACACTGTTGTCCCAACACCAACATGGGTGACATACACACTGAACCTCCTATATAACAGATGAATACACTGTTGTCCCAACACCAACATGGGTGACATACACACTGAACCTCCTATATAACAGATGAATACACTGTTGTCCCAACACCAACATGGGTGACATACACACTGAACCTCCTATATAACAGATGAATACACTGTTGTCCCAACAACGACATGGGTGACATTATGATCAAATGTTGACAATTTGGTTATCTTGAACAACGGATAGACCGAGGTATGCTACTCCAAAGACGTTTTACAACACTCTCATTTCTTCTTAATATGCTTATTTAACATGGTACATTCACAGCATGAAAAGGTAGGTCATTCTATAACTTCTTAAGTGTGTATATTTACAGAGGTAACTACCCTTCGTGTGCAGGGGAACGTGTTGCATGGATAACAGATTAATTTTCAGGGACGCATTTAGTTGAATGCATTCAAAATGGTTTTGCTATAAGATGTGTCATTCTGTTTCACAGATCACCTGCATGGGCAATTGATGCTGAAGTGATTTAAACACGACAACATGCTATTAGCAGCTTTCTCCGAGTTGTCCCAGATGTATCAATGTGCCATCATCGGCATCACGGCCGGATTGTTCACCCTGTGGTGGACCCGTCCTTTCCCACGACTACCCCCGGGGCCCAGGGGCCTTCCGTTACTCGGCAGTCTTCTAGGTATAGTACCTACCCACGTGTTTCGTTTGACTGTTGGTCACAGTGAGACAACATGCACCTTTAGACCTTACTGTTGTTTGGCTGGCTTTGTCCATTCATATGAAGATATTGAGTTCTTTTCTTTTCTTCATTCTCACAAACGGGATCGGGTGGCCAGGCTTGTTGACTGGGTTGACACATGTCATCGTATCCCAGCTGCGTAGATCGATGCTCATATAGTTGATCACTGGGTTGTCTGGCCCAGACTCGATTACTTACAGACCGCCGCCATATGCTGGAATATTGCTAAGTGCGGCGTAACACAACAAACAAATATAGATAATTCCACATGAGAAAACAAATAACATTCGATGAATGGCAAACTGTGACTGAAGGAACGGTGAAGCAGAAATACAAGCAATAGTTCGTCTTTCATTGTGTGTGTTATAGTAATGCCAGTTTAAGCCGTGTGTAGCTGCTGTGAGAGAGTTCTATACGAACGATGAGCAGTAAGCAGTATTACCGACCACTGCATATTGTATATGTTTACAGATTTAAAGGATGATACAGTCGAGACGCTGTATGACTGGGGAAGATATTTTGGACCCTATATGACTGTTTACAAAGGTATTGTCAGATCTGAAAAAATGTTTTAAATGACCCGTCCTCATAATGGTGAAAATGCTTGTGGTCCGCTACAGTATCCATTGAATTTGAATGTATCAATGTTATCGGTGCAGTAGCCTGACTGCCAAAGACCCGGGTTCGATATCCACATGGATCGAATGTGTGAAGCCAATTTCTGGTGTACAGAAATCCAGCCAATTATACTTTTTCAGCCAACTGTACATTTTAATACATGTATACATATACCATTGTATTATTATGAAACTTATCTATACATGTTTGCCTGTACATGAAATATGGAAAAAATAAAATAAAAATATTCTGGTGTACCCTGCCGCGATGTTGCGGGAATATTGCTAAAAGTGGCTTTAAACAAAAACTCATTCACTCATTCTAAGGAGACACAGGTGGTCCGGTGATTGCTGTATCTCTTTGAACAGAATCCAGTCACAATGTGTTCGAATCCATCATTTTTCATGACAATGATGCTTGGTTTGTGGGCACCACATATGCACGATTGTGCTTATACAAGTAAAGAGTTGAGGCTTCCACTCCAGATTAACCTGCCATGCTTGATAAAAAATGATAATATTATACTACCGTTCAAAGGGTCGTTTTACACATTAGACCACTGACTGACTGACTGAATGGCTCGCTTGTATGTTACTAGTATATTCATCAACGGCTAAGGGATATGCCTATAAATAAAAGCGACAAAACCCTTTTTATATTCTCAAGACTTCTCTACTGAAGACCCCATTGCACGATTCTAAATGCATTATACGTATGAGTGACTGAATATGGTTTTGCAATATCAAGGCACAACGGGGGACACCAGAAATTGGCTTCACATATTATACCCATGTGCGGAATCAAACCCGAGTTCTTGTCGTGACGATTGAACGCTCTGACCACTAGGCTACCTCACCGACAAATTGCGATGATACCACTGTTCGCGAAAAGATGAGCGTATCCTGCCGCAACCAGTGACACACGTCATAAAGGATTGAAACTTCATGTGAAAATTAATTAAAACTTAAGTCGTATAGTAACAACATTTAACAAATATTCTAAGGGGATATGAAAATGGCTATAAGTATTTCTAATGGTTGTATCCATGTGTGCAGGTCGTGTTGCCACCATGTATCTGAACACCAGAGAGGCCGTGGATGAAACATTCGTCAAACAACAGTCTGCATTCACAGCCCGTCCACAGCCTCACTCAGGTAACTATTGGACGCTGACGTCAGTGACTGAACTGGAACATTGACCAAAACAGCATTCGTCCCAACTCATTCTTTACTTTCGTTTAATTCTGCCTTTATATTCTCGCAGTTGCAGCGATGACCTGTGGCCAGAAGGGCATCCAGTTCTCGGACTACACGCCGACACTCAAGCACCAGCGGAAGGTGATGAGTATGGCACTAAGGTGGGCTATCATCCCTATTAGTCATATATCGAGTTTGTTGACGTTCATATTCTGAAATTGGTGCCGGGGTAGCCTAGTGGATAAGGCGTTGGCTCGTCACGCCGAATACCCGGGTTCGATTCCCCACATGGGCACAATGTGTTAAGCCCATTTCTGGTGTCCCCCGCCGTGATGTTGCTGGAATAGTGCTACAAACTAAACTCAGTCAGTCAGTCAGTCATATTCTGAAATGATAGTTTGTGACAAATCTGGGCACGGGTGGTGCAGTCGTGCTGTTGCGAATCTGGAATACGTTTTACATTTGGTCCGTTGTCTTAGTAGTGTGTCGTGTTGGTAGACACCACATAGGAACCCATTCTTTGCTATTCCTGCCGTGATATGTCCTGATACCGTAAGAATCGGCCTCAAGTTCTTAAGTGTTTTGGTGGGAGTCAGCTTACGACATGAAGATCCAGTAGTAGTAGTAGTAGTAGCAGCAGTAGTAGTAGCAACAGCAGTAGCAACAGCAGCAGTAGTAGTAGTTATAGTAGTAGAAGCAGTAGTTGTTGTAGGAGGTGGAGGAGCAATAGTAGTTACGGTATTAAAATTAAGGTCTTTATTTTTAGGTCCTACACGTTCTTGTCTGGCTTCCACCTGGAGGACAAGATTCACCAGTCTGTCTCCAAGGTGATAGAGCTGCTGAAGACGGAGAAGACGGCGGTTGATCCTCTGCCCTACCTCGCCCTCATCGACGCGAACATCATGTGTGGCGTCTGCTTCGACAAGACGTGAGTGTTACATTTGATTAATAAGGATGCATTGCACTTGGCTTCATCTTCAGACACCTTCTGGGTCGTTAGTTGTGATTCCACTGACTGGTTTGTCGGGTCCCGACTCGACCGTCATTAAGTAGGAACTATAATAAATGCGGCCTTAATTAACATACACTCATTCAAGCAGATGTGATTTGAGTGATTTGTTCGCATTCAATTACTTGATGTTTGATGTTCCTCTCAATACGAATGACAGAATGTAAGAAAGCATATCTAACTCTGATATATTACCAAACAGTAGATTAGTAATTAGTAAGTAGGATTAATTAAGAAGGAATTAATTAGGAAGTACTCACTGTTACGACTAAACACGACTGATAAGGGATTATAGTTTCGAATCAAACCATACTGAGAAGCGTTTTATTTTCTTTCATAGTGATATGTGATGATATGGCCTGGTCGGATGTCTCTAAGTTCGGATAACTCGATATTTTTTCTTGGTCGCATGAATATCGAGACAACGGTGCCCGACTGTATGTGTATATGCTATTGTAGGGTCGGTGAGGTAGCCCAGTAATTAAATCGTTCGCTGGTCACACTGAAGGCCCTGGTTCCATTCCTAACATGGGTACAATGTGTGAAGCCCATTTCTGGTGTCCATCGCCGTGAATATTGCTAAAACCAGCGTAAAACTAAACTCATTCACTCATTAACGTAGGTCCGTGTGCAACACAGTTTTCATGACGTAATGTTGATTGTAGGTCTGTGAGCAACAGTTGTCATGATGTCATGTTGATTGTAGGCATGACGTAGGAAGTAATGACTTCCGAAAGTTTATGGCGCTCTTGGACGACTACAGCAAGCTGACAGAATCTTTCTTCTGGGAGGATATCGTCCCGCCTCTGAAGTGGCTGCCGACGCCAAGATTTAATAACATGCTCACGACTGTCAAGCGATTAAAGAAATACATTGAAAAGAGAGTCGAGATTCACAAAGAAACATTTAACCCAGGTGAGTTCCATTAGGTTCTACTCATCTTCTGACAATCTGCACATACATTATGTGCTGCAGGTATGTTATGAAGCAAAGTATTGATGACTGGATTTTCTGGAAGTAAAACCTTTGTGAACCCTTTTTAAGCAAATGAACTTACTTTGAAGGTTCTGCACGGCTGTTATGTGAATTATGGGACTTTGTTCTGCATCTGTAGTGACGAGGGGAGCTATAGGTTGAATTACTTACTGATGTTATGTTAATTGATGGACTTTTGCATCGGCTATATTGAATATATATTTCTAGAGAGGAAGCAAGCTTTTAACTTGCTCTACTGGGTTCTGTTTGTGAAGTACCCGGCACGGTGGGGTAGCCTAGTGGTGAAAGTGTTCGCTCGTCACGCCGAAGGCCCGGGTTCGATTGCTCACACGGGTACAATGTGTGAAGCCCATTTCTGGTGTCCCCTGCCGTGATATTGCTGGAATATTTCTAAAAGCGGCGTGAAATCATATTCACAGCTCGAGGATTTGATTAAAATGAAGTATTACTGGGAATCCTTATACCCAGAACAATATTCACCATTGTGTTACTCTTTTACTGCAGAGAACATACGGGATGTGTTAGATGCCATCTTGTTGTCTCAACTTGAAGATGAGGAAGAGGAAGTGGAGGTATCTCAGCGTCTAACAGATGATCACGTGGTGCATACCATACTCGATATGTTCAATGGTAAGTCGACGAAGTGTCCAATTTCTGGATGCTAACGGCGTTTTCTCTCAACTTGAGAGGGTAGATTACAAAAGTAATGCAGAATACGTAATACAAAAAGTAGGACTGTGCATGTAGTTGTTGGGGTATTCTATAATATAGGTCTTGACACATTTGATTCAGGTACCGATCTCACTATCTGTTGAGGAGGGGACTGCAATATTTGTACCAGGTCAGAATAGGTTTTAAGGTTCTGCTGCCAGTGCTCATGAAGCCCCGTGGGGTCACTAAGGGGGCAATGGGATAGCGTTCTCTCGCCACGCCGAAGGCCTGGGTTCGACTCCCCACATTGGTACAATGCGTGAAGCTCATTTCAGGTGTGCCCCTCCGTGATGTTGCTGGAATATTGCTAAAAGCGGCATAAAACCATACTCACTCGATCACTAATACCACAGCTTCTGAAGTTCCACCTGAATTGCCACCATAAAGATGAAGTATCGTCAAGACGTGATAACACTCACAGACTTGTTTCTTCTTTGTACTCCAGCCGGTAACGACCCTGTCCGACTGACGTTGTCGTGGACGCTGCTGTATCTGGCTGTCCACCAAGACATTCAGGAGAAGGTCCACCAGGAACTGGACGAGGTGCTAGGTAGGAGACATTGACCACTGACCAATTTCAGTGTTTAACTCGTAGTAATGTCAGTTTGGAAGAAACCAAAGTGGGATATTGCAAAGCCTATAATTCTAATCTCTTTCATTTGTTCGGATGAAAGCAGTTGAATCGATTTGAACAGTCAATGATTGAGATACATCCAGATTTACCCAATATCGTGGGGACGACGGAAAACGCACCATATTATCAGTCAGCATTTGAAAGTTTATGTTTATTATTATTTTGGAAAAAAATCAATCTTAAGGTGTCATGGGTTATGTATTTAGACGAAAGACGTCTTATCAACATCTGTTTATACTAATGTATTTGTTTCCAGAGTCGAGATGTATGGCTAACGTTGTTGACCGCCCCTACCTGAGCTACCTTCAAGCTGTGATATACGAAAGCATGAGACTCAGCACTGTTGTCCCTTTCGGACTACCCCACAGGGCAATAAAGGACGCTAAAATAGGTATATTTACGCTTGCCCATTGGCTCCAGGGTAGTAAGATTTCTCAAGGACCGGTGGAATGTACTAAATAGTTCTGGAACTGCGGTTTGGGGGTTATTTAAGTTACTGTTGTTTTCCAGTTTGAAATATGTCATAAACGGTACGTTAGCTGCATAGATTTGCGTATAAATTTTGAACATGCAAAACAGCAAACTGTTGACTGTTTCAACTGTACCAGGATCACGAGTGGTTCGGTTATTAAAGGTTGTGCAGAGTTGCATCCCTTGGTCGGGCCAAGATCCGATGATCATCTGTTTGAACCTATTCTGACTTGCTTAAAAACTTTCGACCAGTCTCTAACCTGAAGTTTATATCAAAGATACTTCAGAGAGCAGTCAATATTCGACTCAGGGATCATTTCTCTGCTTTTTCACTTTTGGATAAATTCCAGTCCGCTTACAGATCAAATCATAGCACCGAGTCAGCTCTCCTCAGAGTCTCTAACGACTTACTTACAGCTGTTGATGAAGGCAAACTAGCTACTCTTATCTTGCTTGACCTCTCTGCTGCCTTCGATACAATCGACCACCAACTCCTTCTGGAAAGACTCAAGGGCCAATTTGGAATCCATGGGGTACCCCTCATCTGGTTACAATCTTATCTCGAAAGCAGAAGTCAGACTGTCCTGTTAGATAACATCAAATCACAAACCTCCTTGGTCCACTGTGGTGTACCCACAGGGATCGGTACTCTGGTCCGCTTCTTTTCATAGCATACACGACCGATGTTGCAGACGTAATTGACAAACATGGCATTTGCCATCATTCGTTTGCAGATGACACTCAACTTCAGAAAAACTCAACTCCCAAGGACTTTCACACGGGTCTCCATAAAATAACAGACTGCACTAAAGATGTTAAGTCATGGATGACAAACAACTTGCTAAAGTTAAATGATGACAAAACTGAGGTGATGGTTATTGATCCAGGCAAATGTAAAACAAATTACCACCAAAACTGTTTTGGTAGCAGATGCAGAGATACAAGCAGTGGACTCTGTTAAAGACCTTGAGTTACACTTGACTCAATAACTCTGGCGATGGACACTCATGTAAATCAACTCTGCAGAATATGCGCTTTCATCTACGAGCCATTGGCAGAATACGCCATCTCATCAGTCGTGATGCAGCACACGGTCTGGTCCAGGGACTTGTTATATCAAGAATTGATTACTGCAATAGCCTCCTTTTGGTATTTCTCAGAAGCTGCTATCAAAATTGCAAAATGTCCAAAATACAGCCTCCCGAATCATAAGCAGAACTTCAAAGCGCTCACACATAACACCTGTCATGAAAAACCTCCACTGGCTGCCTGTTAAATCAAGAATTGACTTTAAAATATTGTGTTTTGTCTACAAATGCCTAAATGGCATAGGCCCAGAATACCTGAAGGAACTCCTTACCCCGTACACTCCAGAAAGACAGCTTCGTTCTCAGAATCTGAACCTACTCTCTGTGCCTCGGTTCAAACTGCAAACTTTTTGGAAGGAAATCCTTTGTCTGCTCTGCCCCTCTACTCTGAACTCTCTCCCTATCACCATTAAATCAGCAGTTGACTTTTATTCCTTCAAACGACTTCTCAAGACTCATCTGTTTTCACTGCATTATGACTAGCAACTAGTCCCTTATTGTATATATGTATTATTATCCACTCACTTTGTTAGCGCTTTGAGCATGGGCCTTGTGCATGGAAAAGGCGCATTATAAGTTCACATTTATTATTATTATTATTATAATCACTGGTTATAACTTATGTCAGTATCACATTTCAGGTAAAGGTGGATATGGAAAAAAATGTTTTGGGTCTCGGCAATAATATCCCCATCAATCCGATTTGTCTCCCATCTGTACTTTGTATATTGCGTCATGGTGTCTCCTTTGGCTTGAAGTATAACACTGGTACTAGTACGGAGTAACATGGGCACACACAGAAACTCATGCACGCACGCACGCACTATTAGCTGAAACGCTGACTTATTTCTAAAAGATCCTTATCAACGTATGGACTCGATATTAACCACGTAACCAGGCATGTTTGTTAAATCTCTTATGGTGTTTCCACAGGACCCTACGACGTTCCCAAGAACTCCAACGTTCTGATAAACCATTGGGCTATTCACCACGACCCAGACCACTGGGAGGACCCTGCAACCTTCAAACCAGAACGGTTCCTTACAGAGGAGGGGAAGGTGAAGACAACCATCACACACTTTCTACCCTTCTCTGTTGGACGCAGAGCGTGCTTAGGGGAGTACTTGGCCAAGCCAGAGCTGCATCTCATCCTGGCCGGACTCCTGAAGAACTTCCACATATCCCCAGAAGATGGCGTTGAACCAAGTCTGGAGCCAAACTTCAAGGCAGAGAAAAACAGGCCGAGAGACTATAAACTTATATTCAAAGTCAGATCCTAACATTGATCCATTGACGTTGTCACCACGCAGATATCATTCATATCTTTATATGTTATGCACTTGATTGATTTCATACATGACATGTTGTATATTTATTCTCGAGCCCATAGTATTAAAAGGAATAAAGAAATTGTAAAGATGATTTACGTTTTAAACCCGTGAAAGCTCCAGGCTTTTCATAAAGAATGTTGAATTTAGCCTTTGACATGTACATAGCATAAAACAATCCTAAAATTCATCTATGCCAGTAAATCATGATGCAGCGCTCGCCACAACCTCGATTTACAGAGTATTATATATCTATTCTGTCTTGAATGACTTCTCAAACGTCCAAAACGTCCACCATTTCCATGACACTTGCAACTAATTTGCCAAAAGAGCACAAAAACTCTCAATATCTATAAGAAATCTCTTCTATGAGCAGAGTATGTTGCACGATAAATCTTTTGATTTGTCTCGACTGTGTTTTCATAGGACATCTATTTTCAGCGTCATCTCATATGATTTGGCTTGAAAATGAACCTCTGTACGAGAAAAGTTCCAGGATATTTATCAGAGTATACATATTTTTAGACCACATATATCATTATAGGCTTTGGTGCATTTATCTAAATTATATTTGTATTCTGGCATGTGTGATTGGTGATTTACCCTAGTGGTTCCATTCCTACATGACATTGCTGGAATATTGCTGCAAAAGGTGATGTAGTTCCCAACTCACTCTCTCACGCTGGACTCTGGGGATATACGTGTAAAATGTTACACGCAGTCACTCTCAAATAGTTTAGTGCTACACGCAGGCAATGATCGAATGTCAGCCACGCATTCCGGTGATCAACAAAAAGAACAACGAACTCCGCAAGCCAGCGAGTGTGACCACCCGATCCCGTTAGTCTCCCCTTACGACAAGCATGGTTTGTATCTGACCGATTATAACCTGGCTCTTCACGGTACTGAATATTGAGGCTATGCGCCGTAATGTAATTGAAACACAGTTCAAAGCGGCGTTGAGCAAACCAAATAAAACTTATGCTACATAGATATTGTATCATGTTATACTTAAAATCAACCTGGGAGCAGTTGGCAGGGGTAATATGACGAGAGTGTGTGGAGGGGTGGGTGGAATAACCCTGATACCACCAGGCATAGGTGTAACATATTATACCCTTACTTGGCACATCTTCAAAAACACACCTGTTATAGGTGTCATTTGAGCTGACATATGTATATTGGGGTTTCTCTCTATTACGCAGTAAGTAGTTCTGCTTGCAAACCGTGTTTGTGTCCTTGGCGTCTGGTCCTGAATAGATGGCAGTAAATCACGTCTCTTGATCGTGGTTGAGTACTCGAACCCTAACACTGTGAATAGTGTGGTATGGATATGTTCGACCTACGCGGATTTCTCAGAAGCCTGTCAGCACTATTCATGCATTTCATCAATTGAAATGCTAAACTTCTGGTCGCTAGCAGCCTTCCCCCCCAACATCGTTCTTAAAGTACACACATACCTATAAACACCCGTTTGTGAACAGTACACAGTAGTGTTAAGACGTTTCATTACGATAGGGCTTCAGTGTGTATTAAGATGACATATCAAAGTGAAGAGGTTTTTTTAGCAATTCATTAAAATGACAGAATACCCTTCATCTGCAGCACAGCTTTCGAACCACCAACACCACCACATTGTATGTATATACTCATGGAAACAAATAAAGGAACACACGAAAGTGCATGTGTTCCAATACTCTTTTCCGGGTTTCTTGTCATGGTTTATATTGCACTGTTGGTGAAAATCTGGAAATAAATAAAAGGACTTTTGTACTTTCGTGTTTTCCCCTATTCGTTTCCATGAGTATATATTGTTGTTGTGTAATGGACATGTGCCTGTGGCTTTTATACTGAAACATTCTACAATTCTTCTTCTCTTTCTTCTTCTAGTCAAGGGACGACGTGTGGAGCTATTATTTATTAATTAGTGAAATAAGGTTACTATCAACTTATTACTAAGATATTTTTTGTTAGAGGATAATCACCAGCATTGGCAAGCTTGACCTCCTCCACATGTGTGTCCACGTGATATAACTTTTTATGACCATTGACAATGGTCAGAGTCACCAGTATGCAGGGGTGGTGAGGTAGCCTAGTGGTTAAAACGTTCGCTCGTCACGCTGAAGACCGGCGTTCCATTTCCCACATGGGTACAATGTGTGAAGCCCATTTCTGGTGTCCCCTGTCGTGATGTTGCTGGAATATTGCTAAAAGCAGCGTAAAACCATACTACTCACCTCACTTCACCAGTATGCAAAGGCAAATAGTCCTAATGGAGTGTTCACCTTTCGAAGGCCTGATTCTAACATAGGTACAATGTACGAAACCCATTTCTGTGTCCCACGCCGTGATATTGCGGGCATGTTGCTAAAAAGTCACTCAATGTGCTATATATATTTACTTTATTTAAGAAGGTCGAGAGTAAACGGTGATTTATTTTCACTTGACTGAATGCTGCAGTTGTCCTGATGTCTTCACAGAATAGTTAAATGTAAAAACATTGCGTAAATATAAAGCAAACTTATTTCCATTAAGGTATTAAATGTTCGCATAAAATCACAAATGCCAAAGAGAATTCATTGTATCGCCAGATACAGTGACCCTCTTTGTGCATGACAGGTGCATCTTGGATTGCATTTTACAATCCCCCACATAAGTACACCGGAAAACATTTGACACTGATCTTCTCACTATACTGCAAACTTCACACACGCCTACAAATGCACGTCCTGATCCATTCCCTGTCCACATTTATGACAACCCTTGCAACTTTGTGGTCCAAATCGGATCAAGAGCAAGCAAATGTGTCAAAAAGAATGTAACCATCGTACTAAAATTGCTGTGACTATGATTGGCATGTTATCTTGGTGCTGTGAATGTTTTTATGTCTGACAATAAATAATGCATTCTCCTACTGCTTGACTGATAAACTTGACGTTGATATATATATATTTATATACTGACGACGATTATGCTAATATTGTTTTTCAAGGCAGATATACATGACTTAACTGGAAACAATTGACTATGATACATGGGAATACATAATAATTGTCATTTTCACACTTCGTATGGTGGTATCTAAAGACATTCCTACTTTACATCTTAGTTCATACATCTACCATGCATCTACTAAATTCATCTACTGTACATCTACAATACATCTACTGTAACATCTACTATACATCTACTGGACATCTATCGACTACATCTACTGTACATCTACTTCAT